>NW_026924946.1:0-24591 GCF_032062105.1 Saccostrea cuccullata
TTTGCAATTAGTTTTAGCCAAATACAAGAGAGAAACAGAATTAAAATGTAAATAAACCTTACCAGTCGTATCAATTTGAAATAATTTTTATCAATTTTAGTCGCCATGAAAAAATTATATAAAGTCAGTCTTCTTTATAGGATAGATTTTGAAAGGAAGGAGTATTATCTGGGAAAACTGACTGCAAAAAAGAAAATATTGTTGTTCAGTAAGTGTTGGAGGGGGTTCCTGCATCCCCTCTTACCACCCTTACCTGAAAATATATATTTGCTTATGTTTTGTTCACATGAAAAAAACGTCATATTCGTTTAAATAGCTTTCCAAAATAATTTGTATCAATTTGGAATTTCTCGATCTATTTTTAGATCAATGTAGAGGTAATAAATCCTTGTATTCACCTGGAACGTCACGTGCAGGTCAATACAACAGAGTTGGATCTCAGCCAATCAGAGAGATGGAAGTTATTTAATCATATAATAATCTAATTTATTACATACTTAGTAATAAGTACAGGTTTTTTGCATATGCGATATGGCTGACGTCACAATAGCCGTATCAACCCTGCAAGGCTGATATGGATTTGCAAGGCTGATAACCTATATTATTATATGATTGAATAATTTCCATCTCTCTGATTGGCTGAGATCCAACTATGTTAGAAAAATACTACGTTGTATTGACCTGCACGTGACGTTCCAGGTGAATACAAGGATTTATTTCCACTACATTGATCTAAAAATAGATCTAGAAATTCCAAATTGATACAAATTGTTTTGGAAAGCTATTTAAATGACTGACTTTTTTCATGTGAATAAAACATAATCGAATATATATTTTCGGGTGAGTGTGGTAAGAGAGGATGCAGGAAACCCCCTTGATTTACTGAACAACAAGTTTTACTTTTTGGCAGTCAGTTTTCCCAGATAACTCCTTTCTTTCAAAATTTATCCTATAAAATAGACTGACATATTTTTTTTCATAGCAACTAAAATTGATAAAAAAAAAACACCTTCAAATTGATACGACTAGTAAGGTTTATTTACATTCTAATTCTGCTTCTCTCTTGTAGTTGGCTAGGACTTAATTAAATGCATACAAGTAATGAGCTGTATCATTTTATCAGTGAATCATATAATAAAACAATTATTGCTGTTTTTTTGGTCAATACAATGATTTAGCCATCTTCGAAGTACAATATTCACCTCGCCCTTCGGACTCGGTGAATATTGTACTCCCCAGATGGCTAAATCATCGTATTGACCTCATAAAACAGCAATAATTGTATATCAGCCCCGCAAATCCATATCAGCCCTGCAGGGCTGATACGGCTATTGTGACGTCAAATATCACACCCTTAGTAAATTAAACCACAAAAACAGTACTTGTGATCATACACAATTTTTGGTGGGTTCATATTCTCTTAATTTTAACTTTTTGAAAATAAGGTTAATCTTAATTTACAAATACTTGTAATAGATTAATGTCAAATTACGGATCTAGTGCATTGAAATAGAAGTAGAAACAAACCCAAATATGTATGAGACAATAGACCATGTACATGTATGTAAGAAGTCCATGCATGATTATTTACTTATTTTCTTCTCAACTTAATGTATGCTGTATTTTATTACTAAGTATTTAATAAACATATTAATACATACCCTTTTCCACGTCACATCCTGTATCAGCCCTCGACCAATATCAGCCCTCGGGCCTTCGGCCCTCTGGATGATATTGGTATCTCGGGCTGATACAGGATGTGATATGGAAAAGGGTATGTATTATTCTCTATATACATCTTGCACTCTTTTATACATGCAGTTTATACTGAGTACTGAAAGCCATGGTCTTGTTAATGTGAAATTGGATTTCTATGTTGTCACTATGTTCTAAGATCGTTCAAATTGATTCTAAAGGAGATAAATTTTTACACATGTATAACATGTATATTATTCTCATTACTTTTACGATATTATTTACCAAATTATAATACATTATAGTTAAAAATGATTTAGAAACGAAGCGACGATTGACGAGCTTCAGTCAGAAATAAATTGATGGAGACTGCAGTTCAATTAAATGTAATCAATTAAAATAATTTTATTTCTTTTCAAGTTTAAGAATAAAAAGTTCTTATAAAAAAAAGTTGTCTTTTATAAATCCAAACGCCAAATTATAAATAAAATTATAAATGTAGTAACATATAAGAGAGTTGTGTTGATTTTTAGTGAGATATTTTGTTAAATAGAAAATATGTAATACAATACATACTCTGAAGTCAGTTGTTTCAGCTGTAATATAAAAATGGAAATGTTAGGATATATCAGATCAGATTAAAAAGTTTTTTTTTTCGGTTATTCTCAATACTAAGTACTGCTTGTTAGTCTGAAAAAAAATCTGTGGTGAACGATCAGAGAGCAAAAGTAACACCCAATGAAAAAAGTGTATAATGATTATTAACATTGCAATATTCGATCTTTTCCATTTGTATTGTATGATTTTGATTTGTATTCTAATATTTTCCATTTGTATTGTATAAATTTTCATTTATTTTTGTATAATTTTTATTTATATTTTATAATTTTCTATTTGCATTCTATAATGTTCCGTTTGAATTATATTTTTTTTAATTTGTATTCTATATTTTCCATTTGTATTTTTAAAAAGTCATTTAAATTGTATAATTTTTTTTCATTTGCATTCTATATTTTCCGATTGCATCGTAAAATTTCCTATTTGTATCGTAAAATTTTTTATTTGTATCGTTAAATTTCTTATTTGTAACTGTAGCTGATGATTCATTATTTATTTCTTGAAACATGCCATAACAGCTAAGAAAGCTCTGCTTTCAGATAAGTTTGGATGTCTATGGAAACCCTTTCATTCGAAGGGGGTATGATTATTCGAGGTATTAATTGTTTATAAACATATCAATAAAGTGTTTTGATGAGATTTCTTAAGAATCTCTAAATTCATCCATCCATCATATTTTTATTTAAATAAAAATATTCACAAATAACATCTCTCTTGAACTTGTCTTACCTTGATGTTTATGCTGTAGATATGTGGCACTAGCACCGAGGCAATCAGTTAGAGGTTTTTTGTTCTTCAACCTTGCAAAAGTAACATTTATAGTACAGCATAAATGTAAAATTCTTTACCTTAAGGGAATAGACTGAATTCGAATTTTCTCTTAATTCTTGGCATTTTGAACAGCGATGTACATACAATACAAAGGTTTTCAAAATTTCTCTCTTTAATTATCAAATGTAGTATTGTTTATTGCCGCTTCAAAAATTCTTCAAATAATGGAATATCTTCTGTCCAAATGAATTGTGATGTAGAAAGTATAATGACATAACCTATCATTGAAACAGTGATACACACGGTAAGACAGAATCCAAATAAGCTTATATAAATACACTCTACAGTGATATATAGGGTGCAACTATATGATAAATGATCTCAAGTCTTCCTGTGCAATAAACTCAACTCTTCTTACTTTCTGTCATCAAATATTTTAGATACTAGTATATGTTCCTTTTTATCATTACATAGTGTATATTAATCAACATATTATCATACTCTGTAAGTCACCCTTCATGTCACTGCAGCAGGGGTCTTACTATCATATTGAGTAGAAGCAGAAAGTCAGTACAAGTCAATATATCATTACCATATTCAATGAATTGTATGAGTGCATGATTAATGTCAGTGAGATGCTATAAGAAATACTTCTAACGAGTTCTTTTTTATAAACAACACCCCGTCCTAATTATTTACAAAAACAGAAACTATTGAAGTCTACATTTTCAAAGATCCAATTAAAAATAGTCTTTGTTCCTATATTTTCATTACCCATCCCTCTTTTATTTAATCCATTGTAAAATAAGGTAACAAGATTAACATGTATGAGCTGTAATGAATTTTTATTAACCTTAAGGAATTTTTTAAATGAATAATCATCTGTACTTTAAAAAATTACGTAAACGAATTCAAGCTGTTGGAACAAAAGTCTTTAAAAGCTGAAAAGCAAAAATAATAACTTAATGAAAGAAACAATACATAGAGTATGAAGAAAAGGAGTACATGTATGAGAGATTGAAAGGTTAAATATGGCATGACTTTCTCTGTACCCGGATGCAGTTATTTACCAAAGTACAGCACATTCTGTTGTTGTCAGCAACCATTTGTGTGGATTAAAAGAGATGGAGGAAATTTTCTGCAAATCATGGTAATATTATAATTTTTGTTCTAGACCTTTATGTCTGGCGTTTTTAACCAGTTTTAATACAAATAAAGTATGCCAAAGTATTAATTGCACGAAAACATCTGAAATAAAAGAGAAGTAGCAAAAATAGAAACATTTAAATAAGGATTATGTAAAATTGCATACAAGTATTAATCAATATTTTAACCACCCCTCCAAAATATTAATTAAACGAATTTTTACCTCTTTGCCATCAATGAGGTAGTGGAATTCTGGGCAAACTAACGCACAACCGGCATACGCAGCATCAACGTGCAGCCAGACGTTCTCCTTGTCACACACCTCCGACAGCTCATAAATGTCATCAAAGGAACAACAAGAAGTGGTGCCCACCGTGGCACAGACCTGAAAAATACACAATGCATCTCTTTCTTTCTCCCTGTGTTGAATGTCTCAATTTAAATCAATGAGCTCCTTCATAGATAGAGAAAATTATAATCGATACTTCAAATTAAAAAAGGTAAAGCTCATGAACAACAATTGATCTCATAAACATGGAGAATGTATGAAATCAATGAGACTTTAATATGAAAAAAAAGAGAAAATTGTCACCGATACTTCAAAAAGTGTATTTAAATAATGACCAAACAATGATGAAAAACGTCAGTCATCTTTTAATACTTAATTCTTATGATAGATTGTATTTGCTGACAAGGTCATTGTATCGACCATAGAACTTCCAACTGATGACTTTAAACGAGGTATTGATATTCTTATTTCATCAACATGATTGTCAATAGCTTGCCTCATTTTATATATTCTTCGTACTTAGAAACTCTACGCACTTACGAATCAAATTAAAGAGACAAACGCCATATGCAAGTGATAAGGGAATATCGCTATATAAGTAAGGGAAGTTGACGAATAAAAAGAAATCATGTTGATCATAAAGCTTTGTAGTTAGTATTAAGCGAGCCAACATAAAAATGGAAGTACTAGCTATTAATTGGTAATACGTTGTCGATATATATGAATGTTGAGCTGAAGGTCACGGCAAGTGATTTATTTTCCCATGCACAATGTTTGAATATGAAAATACAGCTGAATATACTTTGAAAGTTCTCATTATGTAGTGCCTGAAAGTAAAAATATGAAGCAAACGAAGAACTAAAATATCGACACTTACAAAAAAGGGATGGAGTCCATTTGATTTGTCTGTCTGAAAATAGAAAGGCGATTGTAAGTCTGTAGGCTACAGATTTGTAACTGATCTTGTAAAAGATTAGGTTGGATAACCAGAGATGTACAAAGCCATCATTGAAAAAAATGTGTATATTGTGCAAAAAGCGAGCGTTTTCAATTCATCTCTTTACTATAGAATAGGAAGAAATTAATCTAGAAACGTGCGCATATACATGTATTTTGCACATTAAATATACACTTTTCAGGTGGTAGCTCTGTGATCCTGTTCGTCCATCCAATTTTTTCACACCAGCGAGCTACATATCTGTATTCATAAGAAACTGCTTTGGGTCCTTGCAAAGAACAATTTCCGTTTACAGATTAATTCCGTTTTCGAATTAATTACTGCCTTTAATTCTTCGTTCTTCATCATCTTTTGCGAATTATGGTTTAATTTCAAGACGAAGTCGCAACTTCTTTTTATTCTCTTTAAAACCTGTAGCTATATGTAGTTTATCTGCATCTCAGAAAGGATTACTAGTATTTTCCTAAAATTTTATGCTAAACAATTATGTCATTTATCATTTCTATGATTTAATTTTAGTGTACCATGATGCTTCTTTTCAAAGCTTTTACAGACAAGGAAAGATTTTCATCTACTTCGATCTGTCGTAAAATCACGGACCCCAGTGAACAAGCCTTTTGAACACATACGTTAGCCTGAAAGATATAGAAAAGTAAGTTAAACATCAATATTACGGTATTTCTCGATACAAATAGTTCTCGAACGCAAACCCAGAAAGTTTAGAGGTATTGAGTTCATAAATAAGATGTTAAATGTTTGGGGAAAAAACATGTGGCAAAGGCATGTTGAAAACTAAATCGATGAGGATTAAATGCATACAAGCAAATTCAAAGAATTGTGGTCCCTCGCTTTCGGTGTCTTTGTGGGTGAGATGTTATTTTTTATGACATATTGTGTGTAATATGAACATACTATCATATGTCATTTATTTAGAAAGTAACACTGAAGTTGATTCTTTTTGAAGGATGAAAACCCTAATCCTTACCGTTAAAAAGTTATGGCCAAAGTAAAATGTTTTTTTTAAAAGTAGGTCAACTCCAAGTTCAAGATCAAAGGGTCAAAGTTGTTGATATCCAATGAAAGGTTTTCTCACAAGGATTACATATGTGAAGTATGAAAGCCCTAACCCTTACTGTTCAAAAGTTATGATCAATGCTAAAGTTTTTTTCATAAGTACACAAATCTTTAAGGTCAAGGTCAAAAGGTCAAAATTGTTGATATCCAATGAAAGGACTTGCCACAAAAAATACATATGTGAAATATAAAAGTCCTAGTATCTACCGTTCAAAAGTTGTGACCAAAGTTAAATTTTTTTAAAAAAGTAGTTAAAACTCCAATGTCAAGGTCAAAGGGTAAAGGTTGTTGGTATTGACTGAAATGTCTTCTCAAAAGGATTACATATGTGAAGTATGAAAGCCCTAGCCCTCACCGTTCAAAAGTTATGGTCAAGGTTAAAGTTTTTTTATAAGTACGTAAATCTCAAAGGTCAAGGTCAAAAGGTCAAGGTTGTTTGTATCCAATGAAATGTCTTGCAACAAGGAATACATATGTGAAATATAAAAGTCTTAGTATCTACTGTTTAAAAGTTGTGACAAAGGTTAAAGTTTTTTGAAAGTTGTTAAAACTCCAAGGTCAAGGTCAAAGGGTAAAAGTTATTGGTATCCAATGAAGGGTCTTCTCACAAGGATTACATTTGTGAAGTACTAATGCCTTAGTCCTCAACGTTCAAAAGATATGGTAAAGGTTAAAGTTTTTTCATAAGTACATAAATCTCCAAGGTCAAGGTCAAAAGGTCAAAGTTGTTGTTATCCAATGAAAGGTCTTGCTACATACAGTACATATGTGAAATATGAAAGTCCTAGTACCTACTATTCAGAAGTTATGGCCAAAGTAAAATGTTGGAATTTTTGTGTAAAAGTGGGTCAAACTCCAAAGTCAAGGTCAAAAGGTGAAATTTGGTGGTACCCAAAGAAAGATCTTGTCACAAGGAATACACATGTGAAATATGAAAGTCATAGCTCCACTAAATCAAAAGTTATGGGCAAGGTTAAAGTTTTTGTGACGGACAGACTGACCGACTGACAGACAGACGGACAGACAGACAGACGAATGAGATTTAATGTCCCCTCGCTTTCGCGAAAGCGGGGGACAATAAAGCTGAACATGACAAAATTACGTTTTAAAAGAAAAGCAGACAACAAAATACAAATATACCAAACATGAGGTGTAGGCGACAAGCCGGGGAGCTTCGTCCACTGTGTTTTGTAGAGTGTGACGTTTTGCAGCGGAAAGAGCCAAGAAAATACACTCGCTTCCAGATCCCTATAATGTCATGTTGTATACCTTATAGAGAACTTTTTAAAATAACAAATTTGCAGTAAGGAACCTTAAAAAATTCTAAGCAAGATAACTTTATAATGATGAACTTAATCTTTTATACGTAAATATTGTTGGGGGGAAAAGGCAGGAAAAACACTGGTATCCTACTGACCTGAATGGACCCCCCACCCTCTCCTCCCTCGTGTAAAAACTGCTTCGGTAGAGACACGAGTTTACCTGAAATGAAACAACAATGCTCAATGTGTATCTATAAGCAACAAATTACATTCCATATGGAAATGATTGACTATACGTCACCTAACCAGTCTGTGACAACCATTTCCAACTCCGTGCATGCGGGACTGATCGCCTGGAATCGAAATATAATCTATGAAAACACAGGATAGTGGGTAGGAGTTTGGAATGAAGCAAGTGTTGTGATGATATTGTCATTTTGTAAAACTTGAATTTTCTGGATGAACGGACGTTACTTTATATTTACTGCCATAGGGAAATTGTAGAATTCCCTGCATTCCATTTCATTCATAAGAAAGTGCTTGCAGTCCTTGCAAAGAACACTTTCCGTTTGCGGATCAATAAATGCTTCTAATTCTTATTCATCTTTTGAGAATAATGGTTTGATTTCAAGACAAAGTCGCAATTTTTAAAATTCTCTTTATGAAAAAAGCAATTCCAGAATCTGTATTTGCATCAATGTTTTAAAAATAATGAATGTCATATCTGAATATCACTAACTTCTGCTCTGGTAAGAGAGATAACTCTAATTGACATAAATGTCTATTATTACTTTATAGATTTGCCAAGTTGAAGTCTTTTTGTCCAATTTTTCCTGCGAGCCATGCTATAATTGTTTGTATTTTATTTAAGGTATAAAATACATTTCTTATGGAAAATCATTAAAGTTCAAGCTACAATTTATATGAGTGAGCAGAGAGTTTATGAACCTTGAACCGCGTTAATATAAACCTTTGTATTTCTGCAACGAAAACAAGATTAAAACAATAAAGACAACTTGCAGCCGCAGAAAATTTGTTTTGAAAATAAAAAAGAATGAAAGCCATGCAATACATGAACCAGTATACATTATATTTAATTTCAAAAGGAACCAGAGACATGAGAACGATTTACCCTATGGGAATATTTCTTTTTGACGTCCTAACCCCACTTTTAAACCAGAAGTCTCTGTCGAGACTGAAGCTCTACTGGTTTGTACTTATAACAAAGGAAGAAAAAAGTACTTAAGCAGTTGGAGATTGAAACTTTTCAACAGCAATGAATAGAATAATGATCCTCAATTAAGTCTCTTTATGTTCTTAGTGCAGTCTACTTGCATGCCACATTTATATTGTAATCAGACTAAAATTGTATTTGGAGTAGCATTTTGAAAGAATTTCACAGAAATTTCTATTTTTAGTAACCACGGCAACACCGTTCATCCAAATCAAAAACCGATATACAGAATTATGTATCTTATTGTAGTCTACTTGTGTGCCAAGTTAAACTGAAATCAGACTAAAACTGTAGAAGGAGTAACATTTTGAAAGAATTTCACAGAAATTTCTATTTTTAGTAACCACGGCAACACCGTTCATCGAAATCAAAAACTGATACACAGAATTATGTATCTTATTGTAGCCTACTTGTGTTCCAAGTTATATTGAAATCAGACTAAAACTGTAGAAGAAGTAGCATTTTGAAAGAATTTCACAGAAATTTCTATTTTTAGTAACCACGGCAACACCGTTCATCGAAATCAAAAACCGATATACAGAATTGTGTATCTTAGTGTAGTCTACTTGTGTGCCAAGTTATATTGAAATCAGACTAAAACTATAGGAGGAGTAGCATTTTGAAAGAATTTCACAGAAATTTCTATTTTTAGTAACCACGGCAACACCGTTCATCGAAATCAAAAACCGATATACAGAATTGTGTATCTTAGTGTAGTCTACTTGTGTGCCAAGTTATATTGAAATCAGACTAAAACTGTAGGAGGAGTAGCATTTTGAAAGAATTTCACAGAAATTTCTATTTTTAGTAACCACGGCAACACCGTTCATCGAAATCAAAAACCGATATACAGAATTATGTATCTTATTGTATTCTACTTGTGTGCCAAGTTATATTGAAATCAGACTAAAACTGTAGGAGGAGTAGCATTTTGAAAGAATTTCACAGAAATTTCTATTTTTAGTAACCACGGCAACACCGTTCGTCGAAATCAAAAACCGATATACAGAATTATGTATCTTATTGTAGTCTACTTGTGTGCCAAGTTATATTGAAATCAGACTAAAACTGTAGGAGGAGTAGCATTTTGAAAGAATTTACACAGAAATTTCTATTTTTAGTAACCACGGCAACACCGTTCGTCGAAATCAAAAACCGATATACAGAATTATGTATCTTATTGTAGTCTACTTGTGTGCCAAGTTATATTGAAATCAGACTAAAACTGTAGGAGGAGTAGCATTTTGAAAGAATTTCACAGAAATTTCTATTTTTAGTAACCACGGCAACACCGTTCATCGAAATCAAAAACCGATACACAGAATTATGTATCTTAGTGGACGGACACACATTTGGTTATATATTGGGTACATCAAGTCCAAGTCCTATTGGATACTGCTTATTGGATACAAAAAAAGTGTACACACGAGAGAGCATTATTTGGGTAGTTACTGTTCAAATCTTATTGGATATTAATCCTCGTGTCCGTATTTTATTGGGTTTTTTCTTATTGTTTTTTATTCATTTCAAATTTATTATATATTTAATATTTGCTGGTAAATTCAGACAAGACTGAAAACCTTTGGTTTTGAACCCATATTTTTGTCAATTTCTGTGATATAGCTCTTTTATTGTAACACCTAACTAATTTGTTCTTAGCAATAAGGATATACACCTGTATATTTCAAAATAACTAATATTAAAATATATGAATACCTAAGTGCAAAAAAACTGAATTGTGAAAACACAACTCAACACATCTCAGACTCTGTTCAACCTTTCTTGAATAACAAAATTAAGTATTTAAGGAGAAACCTTTTTGAGTCATGACCAATTAATAATAAGCAAATGCCCATTACATGTTGGACAGAATGAAGGTATCCAACAGGCATTGGACAGGTGTCCTATACCTGTTGGGTTGTATTTTGACGAAGGGATTAAACTACCCAAGAACAATTGAACATGTGTACATTGTCCAATTCTATTTGGGTTTCTTGAATCTCCTCATCAAAATACAACCCAACAGGTAATGGACACCTGTCCAACTCCTCTTGGATATCTACATCCCACCCAACAGGTAATGGACACTTGTCCAATTCTTCTTGGGTTTCTTGAATTGTTTCATCAGAATACCACCCAACAGGTAATGGACATCTGTCCAACTCCTCTTGGATATCTACATCCCACCCAACAGGCAATGGACACTTGTCTAATTCTTGGGTTTCTTGAATTGCATCATCAAAATACAACCCAACAGGTAATGGACACCTGTCCAACTCCTCTTGGATATCTACATCCCACCCAACAGGTAATGGACACTTGTCCAATTCTTCTTGGGTTTCTTGAATTGTTTCATCAGAATACCACCCAACAGGTAATGGACATCTGTCCAACTCCTCTTGGATATCTACATCCCACCCAACCAATGGACACTTGTCTAATTCTTGGGTTTCTTTAATTGCATCATCAAAATACAACCCAACAGGTAATGGACACCTGTCCAACTCCTCTTGGATATCTACATCCCACCCAACAGGTAATCGACACTTGTCCAATTCTTCTTGGGTTTCTTGAATTGTTTCATCAGAATACCACCCAACAGGTAATGGACACCTGTCCAACTCCTCTTGGATATCTACATCTCACCCAACAGGTAATGGACACTTGTCCAATTCTTCTTGGGTTTCTTGAATTGTTTCATCAGAATACCATCCAACAGGTAATGGACATCCTTGGGTCCAACTCCAACAGGTAATGGACATCCGTCCAACTCCTCTTGGATATCTACATCCCACCCAACAGGCAATGGACACTTGTCTAATTCTTGGGTTTCTTGAGAATCCCCTCATCAGAATACTACCCAACATGTAATGGACACCTGTCCAATTCCTCTTGGATATCTTCATCCCTTCAATAGTATATAAACTAAAAGGTATTGGACATTCTTCTTGGGTTACTCAATTTTTTTTCATAAGAAAGAAAACCCAATAGGTATTGGACATTGGTTCAACTCTTCTTGGATATTACATCCCAACATTAGAATAAAACCCAACAGGTGATGTTTACCTGTCCAATTCTTCTTGGGTTACTTATACCCTTCATTAAAATTGTCAAATTTGTCTTGGATATTTATACTCTTGCATTAGATTGCAAACCCAATAAGTATGACATTTACCTTCCCTAGTTGAATTCAAATTTATCTGCATAAGCATACATAAGTCCAAAACATATTTAATACTTTAATTCTAACATTCCACATCTCATTCAGTGTACACAAATGATAGGAAATATATAAGCATTTTGTGCCTAAACTATTTGGCTTTTAAAGAATTTTATAACCATGTTTGCAAAATTTAAATTTAAATATTGGAACTTGGAGCAAGTCATTACAGGTAGAGCAAGATGCTGAAAACCATATTGATAAATAGATCACACCCTTGATAAAATATTTGCCTTCAGTTGCTAAGATTGTGTTGTATTATATGGAAAATTTCTATAATCCTGTTTATTACAGATACATGTACAATGCATATTTTCCCTGTAATAATAAAAATACTTCTGAGATGTAAAAGAATGGATTAAATAGTCACCGATGTTAAAAGATATTACATGATCTCATTAATCTGGTTTGGAAATCACAAACTTAGTTTTGAAGCCGATAAAACAGTGTCGCACCAGAAAACTCAGTTACAAGTACAATGAATGAATTCGTTGTATCAAAACTTTAAAATAATTGATGCACTATGTCCAAATCTTTTCGACAAATCGGGATAAAGATATTAAATCAAATCATCACTGTTATAAGTCTTAGAGCTAGAGAAAAGTCATTACATGCCCAAATTTTACATGTAAGACTTTGATCCTATATTTCAATAAATGTCAAAATGGTTTTATTTTTGTTTCTGTTCAATACTTTCTTCTTCAGGGTCTCTCATGGCCTATACTGTATGATACCTCCATTGACCCTGCTCTTTTATATTGCCATATGTTTATCCAGTAGCAGTGGTTATGCTCAGGCAATCTTTGAAATATTCCTCATTTCATGCATCTCCTTCAGTTCTGCCTCTGTCCATTTTATTCATTCTGCAATTAGATAAAGGCATTTCTTTGCCGTATAAAACATGTTTTTCTTGACTACAGCAAGATCACCCTTTATGTTGATCAAACCCAACCAAGAAGTAGAAGTATATTTCTTATTCAGAAATATGTATTGATAAATAAAATGGAAGAAAAACTAAATTCTATCAACTCTTTTTTTTTCTTCTATGTCTAACTGCATCTTCATCCTACCCCCCATCCGCCATAATTTTATCAAAATGGAATCATCATTCAACACACAAAACGATGTTGCATATTAATTAGACAGTATGTTAGTTTCTGATTGTTAAGAAGTAGATTTTAAAAAGATTTTACACCTATTCCTTGCAAATTTTAGACTTCTAATGTAACACTATCAGTACATTAGGGGTACATAATCTTCAAAAACATCTCTACACTTAATGATAAAGCTTTCACATTAGTATTGTTTTTAGCCCAATGGTTCTGCTAAAGAGGATTTAAAATTGACCCAAACCTTACTAACTGCTTTGAAATTATATTGACAGGGACAGAGACACACTTGACACTCCATCCCCCCTTCCTGGGGTATGCTTTGCACAAAATTTAATTAAAATTGACTAAGCTGGATAGAAGTTGAAAATATGAAAAATTACAGTCAAACAGATTATGAATAACTTTCAGCACATCAGACATGAAGTAGTGATCCTTAAATAAAATACACCTACAAGATGAAGCTGTTTTATTCCTTTGAAGTGATATCTAGTATTGTTTCTTTTCCTGTATGCCACCTCTATCAGAACAAAATGTTATACATGTATTAACATAACCTATGACCGTATAGTACCCCAGTATTTACTTTACAATTAATTAAGTTCTGGAACCAACCCTCAGATGCCCTTAAAACAAATGATTCTAAACTGGCAAAGGTAAAGGGCATCTGAAGAATTTAAAATAAAATGATAGTACAAACAAGCAAACAGTGTGCATGAAAATGTTGGCAAACACTAGAAAAAATACTAAGGTACTTTCTCAAACTTAACATGAATACTAAAGAGGTTTTATGTAGCTGTATTGCACATACCAAAAGCTTTCCTGCAGTTAAAGGTTGGTTGCCTAGTAGTTATGTAGTATGTACAAGTTTTTCCCTCTATCTCTTCTAATTTAAGAAGCGAAAATGTCTCTAAAAATCTTATGGTTGGCATGAAGTATTCCTGTTCATTTTACTGATTACTTACAATTGTCCTATTTCTGAGGGTCATCTTCTGATGGGTGTGTTCTCTGCAATGTTCACAATTGAAGTTCCTGTTTGACCTGTTACATATTGAAAATCCTCAATGAACATGATTATGGTTTTAATTTCCATTGTAATTATTGATTACTTTTATAAAAAAAAATCTAAACCAATTTATTGTAACATAATACTTAGGAAAATATTTATGTAATATCAATGGAAAAAAGGAATCATTATCTCCAGTTATCCTAAAATCACAAGTAAGCATTAATCATATAAATTCACATACGTAAACCCATTAGCTTTTTGTGCTATTAAATCATAGTCATCGCTGTGCAATAAAGGAAATCAAGTACTAATCCACAGCTTTGTGGCAATAAAGTTACTATCCCCGAGTAAAAAGTGACAAGCCCAAATATAGAGGCAAAAATTAAAAAGTAACATTGAAAAAAAGTTCATCGTGAAAAAAGTCAGGGGCCCGTTTCATCAAAAGTCGTAAAGTTAAGCCTTAACTTAGGCGTACTTCCGGGGATTACGCCAAAATTTAGTCGGGCGTAATTTGCGTTTCACCAAGTGGCGTAAGTCTAGTCGTAAAAGATACGCTTAGTCACAGGACTAAGTCCTTGACAACGTTGCATTGCGCAGGCGCAAAAACATAAACATTGCCCAAAGCGTACAAACATGTATAAATTGTAGCACGTCAAAGTACAGAATAACACAAGTTATAGATAAATTAATACTTGCACTAATTGAAACATGCATGGGTTTATAGTGTTATGTAAGAGACATGCATCTTTTAAGAAACCAATTTTAGTTTTTTACAATATTTCAATAATAAAAGTCTAATAAATTGAAAGGATGAAAAGGACAGTACATGTACTTGTATTTCGGAATTAAGCAAAACTATTCATTTTGGAAATTTAATTACAGCCATACCCCCTCTTCCCGAAATTGATACAGGTTAATAACTTCGCCTTTGATAATAAATTTCATGATTCGATAAATACTGATTCTACTGACAAATACTAATAATTAAGTTTGAGACAGAATAAGATTTAAAAATTTTAATAAGAAATGTATATGCAAGCAAAAATAATGAAAACAAAATGCAAACGGTTTACATATGAACACATTTTGAGTCAAGAAATAAATTTTACACGTTTACTACTATGGTACATGTAAGATAATCCTCTCTGTATTTATTAATTTTTTGTCAATTCAATTGATTCATAATTGTTCAGTTATAGAAAAAAATTCTTTACTATCTGCAGATTAAATGTGATGTACCGTTTTAAAAGTACGCAGAGAGAGAGAGAGAGAGAGAGAGAGAGAGAGAGAGAGAGAGAGAGAGAGGTTTGGAAAAATGACTACAAAGATATTCTTACAAAAATTCTCTGCTTGTGTGGTCTCTGTCTTTAAAATTTAGTTACAGCTACTCTTTATTTTGTTTTCATTAAAATGTAAGTAATGCAGGAAATCAAAAACATGTATATTTTCATCTTATATGTGCTTTATATGCGCTCAGATTATCTTATACTATGTAAGATTTGCTCTTTTAAACAAAATTATGAAAATTAAAGATGTCTTCTGCATCAATGTTTGTCTGAGAAAAAAAAATTAGGAATAATTCATTCTTGAACTTAACTGTGTAATTATCACCGTCTTACATCGATATTATAAAAGCAATAATTTATTACCACTTTCAAAAATCTCTTATTGTCTATGAGACCCCAACCCCCTCCCTGGGTTGGGGTCTATGATTCGCCGGGAACATCACTTGTCCCAGATACCTAGGAAAATAATTACTTTCGTCCTTAACTAAGTAATCTGTACATTCAATGTTAATTAATCTGCAAATTCGGGAGATTCTGAACCCTCTCTCCGACCCCCTCTGGATCCACGCATGTGGACGAGAAGTAAATAAGAAATGGACTCTTCAAACATGACAAAAACTATTTGGTTTTAAGATGGGTTATTTTTTTGAATTTTTTTCTTAAATGTAGAAATTTACATGAAAGATGATAACTATGCTTTTGAAACCGATTTTTTTTTTTTTTTTTTTTTTTTTTGTTTTTTTTTTTTTTTTTTTTTGTAATTTTTGTTTTTCAGAAAATATGCTGTTGGAAAATATTTTTCAAAATAGACAATTTTAATGGGTCTCTTTTTAGTAAATGAAAAAGAAACTAGAGGTACCGTAAGCAATGAGTTCAATAAAAGATATCCCCCCGCCTTCCATATAAATATAATGGCAGTGTCCATGTTTTGCTGTGGGAAACCCAAAATATGTGTCGGATCAAAAAGTACAATAAGGCACAATGGCAATATATAATAAAGATTCTGTGAAAATTTCACCAAATTTCAATCAGTGATATGAAAGGAGTTGCGGATAGAGATGGGTTTTTACCCCCAAAGCGTAACAGATGGACGGACGGACATCCCGATTACTAAATAGTATATACATGTACATATACATGTACCGTCCCGCTTTTCAAGCGGGGTGTAGAAATACAGTTATATATGTAAATTGATTTACAATACCTTAGACATACAATACCACAATCAAATGTGTATGAATGCATTGTCAAAACGTAAGAAATCTCTAATAAGACAATCTTTTCTTCTCAGCAGAAATTTATCAAAATATTATTTGAGTACGTTATTACTCAAATCAACTACGTCCCCAAGTAGTTGTAACAACCCCCCCCCCCCCTCCCCCTCTTCATAATATGTATAATTAAATAATGCATTGTTTGTATTTTAAATTCTTCTTAGAACCTTACTTTTTCTTTAGAACTCGCTAAAATTAATAAAAAGGCCTTATTTTAACTTTACGCCCTAACTTACGCCTACCCATGAGTAGACGTAAAATTTTGGCCTAAATTTAGTCAGGCGTAACGATACGCTCTTTAATGAAATGCAAATATTTGTGCTAGTCCCGACTTTACGCCGGCGTAGCGCTACGACTGGGCGTACGACCTTTGATGAAACGGGCCCCAGGGTATTAACTACAGATGATTCTTTTTAAAATTAAAGTTTAATTTAATTTTCGCTAGTAAAATTTAATCATATATAAATTAATGATTTAAAAAAATGAAAAAAAGATTTTAAATATTCCTTTTCTGGTCATTCACTAGTTCGTCTAATTAAAACGAAGCAAAAATCATTTTGTTTTCATCTTGAATCATTTAAAGCCATATATGGCGTATGTACAATGAAAATTATTAGACTAAAATTATAAGAACTTATTATTTGTATCATTACTTTATATAAACATGATAAAGATAGAAATTTTCCGTAAATTACAAAATCTAAGTCAATTGCGTTATAAAGATATCAAAATTTAATTTGGATTCTCGGAATTTTCTCCGACTTGGAAGAAAATACAAAAGATTTAAATAACACATTACAGAGAAGATAAAATCGTATTATTAGATAAAACGAGGTGTTCTCCGTGCTCCGAATTGTATGAAAAGCTTTAATTTAAATGTATTAACTATATTTCTTTACTTAATTTTGTATTTTTCAAAAATATATTTTTTGATCAGTTACGCCATATATGGCTTTAAAAAAACGCTACATAATTGCATGACACTTATCATTGAGCTGATTGAGTGAATGTATATAATTTAATAATGAGATATCTGTGAGGCATATATGTACAAGCAAATATTGCTATATTAAACAAAGGAAAGGGGGGAATTCAAATTAGGAAATAAAAGATCGTTTTTAAGTAAATCAGTCTGGTAGTACTGCAAAATGGATGCAGTTGTGGAGATTTATGGATAATATGAGCATGCTGTCTGGAATATTTCCATATTAGGGAATTTAATAGCAAAAAAGAGTGAAAATACCGGTGGTGCTTTTCATGTATTACATGTGTATTTTAAAATTCCTAATAGCCCAAGGGGATTCCTCAGTGCAGAAAACCACTAGCCCCATCCTCAAAAATGGAAGCCCCGGGTGTAGCGCGATGCTAATTACACACCCATCATGTGAAATAGTTATAGTAGCCCTATATCAATTTCAGTATTGTTTTAAATTAATTAAAACAAATGACAAAAACAATAATTTAAAAAAAAATCAAAATAAAGCAGACACTCAGTCAAAATCAAAGACAGAAAGAAGCACTGTTTTGACTGAAAGTTTTTCAGTAATACAATGAATCTCTTAAGTTACATATCAGATGAGATAAACTTACATACAATTATTTAGTTGTTGTCAATTATCCCATTTATCATCATCTCAGCTCACTTTGCGATTGTAATACTGTCTACATGAACCGATAATTTACAGCTGATTTATGAACACACGATTGTTAAAATTTTCATTTCCCTTTCCAATATACATTGTCAGAACATACTTAGTTGGTTATGATATAAAATTAAATAATAAACACTTTCGATTTATTAAAGATTATCTAACAATATACGATCATTTACTAAATACTTCTCGCCCTCAAGAGAGTTAAAAAGACAGAGAAAATTCAAAATACAAACAAGTGCAACTTAGGATTAATTGTTCCGATATATCTATTTTAATTTTGTGCACAATTGTTTTCAAAATTACATTAAAATCTATTTTCCTTAAACAAGAACCCAGCAATGGATAAATATTAATCGAATAAACTTACCTTTTCTCTTGTCAATCAGAAAATCTTGTTGACATTAAGTGTTTCTTAGTCGCCATATTTTTTTCCATGAAAACAAACGTTGTTATGATCAGGATCAACGGAAGTTGATTTTCGGAACTCTCGAGAATTTAGAGTTCCGAATGTAAAACTGAAACAACAAAACACGGTGCGTCCGTGAAAGCAACTTTTTTGGACACTTTTTTGGACAAATCGTCGTGTCCAAGTTTTGTTGGGTACTAACCTGCAAATACCCAATTAGGGTGTTTTAAGCATATTCAGCGACACTTCTTATTGGGTATACCCAATAAGCAAAAAGTACCCAATAAGTACAATCTTGGCATGAAAAATACCCAATAAATGCACTCTCGTAAAATTTAGCATAAAGCAATTAAATAGGTAAGGGAAAGAAAAAATTTCATGGTCCCTGCCCCCCCCCCCCCCCCGGGCCCAGTCCCACACTGTTGATTTTCTTTTAGTTGCGGTTTTCTTTTTTAACAAAGAATTTAGCAAATATTAATTACCTATCATAAATTGTTTTGCAGTTGGGAGGATTTGGGTTGCCATTTTTCGTAGTTGGATCTATAACGGTAATTAATGGAGTGCTGGGGTACTTTCTTATAGGACATATTGATGGTAAGTTCGTTATTGTATTCATTAATGTAACGTGCGAAATAACAACTTGATTTTGATGTACTACCATTCTATTTGTCTGATTTTCATTGCCACAGATTTTTGGGCCTTAATTTAGTTATTCGATTCATTATTTAAATTTAATTGATGAAAAATTGATGAGAAAAAAACATTTATTAATGTTCCTTAACTGCTGAAAGCTCAAGTGGGCTTTTCTGATCACCCGTTGTCCGTCGTCCGTCCGTCTGTCTGTCTAGCTGTCCGTCCGTCCGTCCGTCTGTAAACTTTTCACATTTTCAACTTCTTCTCAAGAAGCGCTGGGCCAATTTTAACCAAACTTGGTAGAAAGCATTCTTGGGTAAAGGGAAATTTAAATTGTTAAAATCAAGGGCCAAATCCCTTTCCAAAGGGACATAATCAAGAAAATACAAAAGTAGGATGGGGTCATTAAAAAATCTTCTCAAGAACCACTGGGCCAGAAAAGCTGAAACTTATATGGAAGCATTTTTGGGTAGTGTAGATTCTAAATTGTTTAAATCATGACCCCCGGGGATAGGGAGGGGCCACAATAGGGAATCCAAGTTTTACATAGAAATATATAGGAGAAAATTTTGAAAATCTTCTTCACAAGAACCACTGGGCCAGAAAAGCTGAAACTTATGTGGAAGCATCCTGGGGTAGTGTAAATTCTAATTTATAGAAATCATGCCCCCAGGGGTAGGGCGGGGCAACAATAGGGAATCTAAGTCTACATAGAAATATATAGGAAAAAGTTTTAAAAATCTTCTTCTCAAGAACCACTAGGCCAGAAAAGCTGAAACTTGGAAGTATTGTGGGGTAGTGTAGATTCTAAATTGTTCAAATCATGACCCCCGGGGGTAGGGTGGGGACTCGGAGGATCAAAGATTTACATAATTACAAGTAACAGCTTTTGAAAAAGCTTGCCTGACGTAATCAATCAATATCTGTAAGAGAAGTGATAAACCTTTTGAGCAATACTTTTAAGCTCACCTGAGCCAAAGGCTCAAATGAGCTTCTCTGATCAAAATTTGTCCGTTGTCTGTCGTTGTCGTAGTCGTTGGCGTTAGCGTCGTTGTCGTAAACTTTTCACATTTTCATCTTCTTCTCAAGAACCACTGGGCCCATTTCAACCAAACTTGCTACAAAGTAGCCTTGGGTAAAGGGGATTCAAGTTTGTTCATTTGAAGGGCCACGCCCTTTTCCAAGGGGAGATAATAATGAATTATAGAAAAAATAATGGCATTTTTTAAAAATCTTCATCTCAAGAACCACTGGGCCTGAAAAGATGAAACACATGTGGAATCATCTTCAGGTAGTGTAGATTCAAGTTTGTTCAAATCATGACCACCAGGGGCAGGGTGGGGCAAAAATGGCCGATCAAAGTTTTACATAGGAATATATAGGAAAAATCTTTAAAAATCTTCTTCTTAAGAACCACTAGGCCAGAAAAGATGAAACTCATGACTGTGGAATCATCCTCAGGTAGTGTAGATTCTAGTTTGTTCAAATCATGACCCCCAGAGGTAGGGTGGGGCCAAATTTATAGGGTGGGGCCAAGTTATACAAATATAGGAAAAATCTTTAAAAATTTTTCTTCTCAAGAATCACTGGGCCAGGAAAGATGATGATCATATGAAATCATCCTCAGGTAGTGTAGATTCAAGTTTGTTCAAATCATGACCCCCCAGGTGTAGGATGGAGCCAAAATGGCTGATCAAAGTTTTACGTAGGAATATATATGAAAAATCTTTGAAAATCTTCTCAAGAACCACTGGGCCAGGAAAGATGAAACTCATTTGAAATCATCCTCAGGTAGTGTAGATTCTAGTTTGTTCAAATCATGACCGCCGGGTTTATGTTGGGGCCAAAATAGCCGATCAAAGTTTAAGATAGGAATATATAGGAAAAATCTTCTTCTCAAAAACCATTGAATCAGGAAAGATGAAACTGCTGTGGAATCATCCCCAGGTAGTGTAGATTCAAGTTTGTTCAAATCATGACCCCCGGCGGTAGGGTGGGGCCAAATGGCCGATAAAAGTTTTACATAGGAATATCTATGGAAACCTTCTAAAATCTTCTTTTCTAGTACAATTGAAAGGAGTGCTTAGTGATATTTAAAGGGAATCATCTTTAGGTAGTGTATTCAAGCTTTGTTCAAATATAAAATTCAAGCCCCAATCCTCAGTAAACTTTCAGTTCTGATCTGATGTGTGCTTTTTCCTATCCAAATTGCTTAGGTGAGCAATGTGGCCCCTGGGCCTCTTGTTTGTGTTTGAAATATGTCTTTTTTATATAGAACCTTGTAAAAATATTTAATCATTTAACAAAAAGAACAAAGCTTTGCTGCATTCTGAAGAGTTGTTAAAAGAATGGTTAATGTATGTGGGGTTTTCTGCCAATCGCAACTTTTCGGTCCCTCTCCTCGGGCCTCATCTAGGGAAGGAGAGCACAAATGTATTGTTAATTTATACGCCATGACACCCCCCCCCCCTCCCCCTCCCTTTTCACAAACTTTGAAATAAAGCATGAATGATGTATATATATAGACCTATTTTCTGTGGAAAATGGAGTTAACTTTATTCAATGTAAAGATATTATCTAAAATATACTATAGAAGGGACTTCTAATTCCGTTTTTACTATGAACAGGAAATGTATAATTTTTTAACATCCGATGATGTCGATATTTCGACCTCTGACTAAAAGAACCGAGATGGTGCGATTGACTTTTCTGCAAGTAGATTGATCTACCCCTGGATCTAAATTTAAAGCTACACCTATTCTGAAATCTGTTGTCAAATCATTCATTGTGCACATTTTAGAGAATGGATATAACTAAATATATATGTTGTAGGAAAGCATTTTCTCCAATGAAGTAAACAGTAGTAGTTTGTGTTCATGGATTTTTTTTCCTGAAACGTGGGTACTATGATTTTTTGAGAACGAAATAGGTAAATCCAACATTTAGGTCTTTGTGGAAAAGAAATCCAAGATTTCGCACAGGTAATTTCTTTCGTCAAATCGTCTGGAACCTGGTTGAACTGCATGCGTCAATCGTTTGTGGGGATTGGACTAGTCCATCAAAATATGGAATAAACCAACAGAGGGGTAACAAATTAGAGAAATTATTTCTTTTGTTTTGCATGTCCATATTCTGATACATACGATTCATATGTTGTTTTAAGGAATAAGATATAATTTGTAGATAGAATATCTGAATCATAAGAAGATGGAGGTTACAATAATTCCATGGAAGTTAGCACCCCCATTCATGAAATAGAACAATCCAAGAAAAGGCGTGAAGATCGCTTACTCGTGACATTTGGCGCGAAAAGAGCAATTCACCCCTTTTGTAGAACATAATTGGACTGATCCAATAGTATAGAAATGCAGAAAAAAAGATACACGGACACGTTGAAACGGTAAATCACATGGAATAAATAAATCTGTTTCATGCAAACAGAGTAAACAAAGTCAATACTGCATTATTTTGCATCAGTAAATCATTGTTTCCCTGGAAAAAAGTTTCTTTTAAAATGCAGGTAAAAGATTTCCAATGTAAATCAGCTTGCACAAAATCTAGCTCTCTGGGTATGATCTACTAGTTTCGGATCAAGCAATTATCAATCCTTATACAGCCTGACGTAGCAACGATCATTTGGAAATCTTGTTCTCAAGAACAACAAAGCCATTATTATCAAGAAATTTAATACAGAACGTCTCTAGGTACTGTAGATCACTAAATTTTTGTGATATCTTATTTTTACGAGATAGTTATTGGCTCTTGATTAACCAGATGTGGTTATTCCTAAATATAATCTTAGGAATACTAAAATACACGACTGACGAGAATGAAATTTTCGCTAGCTAACTGTCTCGCGTAGTCTATGACTTCTAATGCTTCAAACCTTTGACTTTTCATACGGATTTAACACAAATTTGCGTTTATCAGGGGGGTCTGCGCTTTCGGAGGGGGGGGGGGGGGGGTCCAAGGTAACTTTTATCTTGCTTTAGTATATGAATTTGATAACCTGCAAATTACAGGAGGGGGTCCTGACCCCCGCTCCTCAAGATCCGCGCATGCACGAGAATGAAATTTTTGCTAGCTCTCTGTCTCGCGTAATTACACGAAAATTAAGTTTTTGTAAATAAAAAGTATATTCAAGATTGTTCAAATCATGACCCCTGGGGTAGGGTGGGTCACAATAGAAATTAAACATAGGGAAAAAATCTAAATCTGAGACCGATTTAGCTGCAGATCTGTAGCGTAATAGGTTTTATATATTTGTCTTTGACCATAACGCTACAGATCCGTAGTGCAAAAAAGATGCAATTTACGGCGCAATATTTTTTGCGCACTTTTGGGGAGAATGATCGTGAAAATTATTGTGATTTATTTCAAACTTAACAAAAATTAAAACTCCAAAAATCGAATCGCAGATCGAGCAGAAACGAAAAACTTCTAGACGTTTAAATTAGGAACTTTTACATCAACTCCTATTTCAATTTATGGCTTAAATTTTCTTCTAGTATACGCTTACCCCAGGTAATATTATTTCCTTAAAATCCTTCATAAGATCCTCAAAGTTCTCGGGGTCTTTCGGGGCATCTTTGGGTACAGCGTTGATGAGATAACCAGGTTTGACATCCGGGGATACTCGTCTGTTTTCAATAGTTTCCATATAATCTGCAATAAAGTCTACGACTTCTTTGGCCTTGACTCGAAATTCAGCAGCATCCATGACTTCTAGTTGTGTTGTTACAGAACAGTATTCTAGTGTCAGACTCAGTTGGTGACAACTTATGTCACGTGAGCATTTCCTGTTTTTTTTTTTTAATCCAAAAACTTCAAATCGACCTGTTTCACAAAAAGGTGTTCAAAAAGAATGTTCATGCATGGTTTGGAAATTTTCATAGATGCTGATGCATGGATTTAAAGATAACATTATTTTTTTTTTAATCAGATGTCTTGTT
>NW_026924947.1:0-24360 GCF_032062105.1 Saccostrea cuccullata
AATGTCTGGTTAAACAGCCCATCTTTAACAAACTGCCTTTAACACAATTATTTCCCACTGCAAACACAGTTGGTATTGACTCAGATTATGATTATTTTCAAGATAAACTTTCAGAAAATTGGCTCAAAAACTCAACATTACACAAATGTCTTGCGAAAAAATAACGAAATTTGAAATTGAAACTGGTGGTCAAAGCACCAATCCTATATGGCAGTCTGGACGGTGCAAGAGGATTCACTCCTCAAATTTTGGCAAAATATGCAAATGTACAGAAAGAATTGATTTAAATAAGCTGGCCAATCGTTTGACTAAATATGTCCCACTAATCCATGCCCCATCCATACTTCATGGGAAATGCTATGAGTCTGTGGCCATAAAAAGCTTTGAAGAAAAATTTGATGTTAAAACAAAACAATGTGGTATGCTTGTGTCAAAGTCGCATCCATTTCTTGAAGCATCACCTGATGCAATAACTGATGAAAAATCTATTGTTGAAGTATAATGTACATTCTCTGCAAAAAATGAACAAATATCTAATGAAACTGTTTCATTTTTGAAGAATGTTAATGGTTCTTTAGAACTTGACACATCACACGATTACTACTATCAAATTCAGGGGCAGCTATACTGCACAGAGAATGATTGATTGATTGATGTTTTACGCCGAATCGGCAATATTTTGAGCCATATATCGGCGATAAAAAGAAAATCATGTGATCAGTTTTTAAAGTTTTGGGTTTCTCCGACGGCCCCCAGTGAGCCTACTCTTTTTCGAAAATCAGGGGAACGATCTTTTGCGTGCCAAGGGGGTTGTAATCCTTGACACTGCACAGAGAGAACCAATTGTATTCTTGATGTGCACACGTTCAAAAATTTTAAAATCATTTCTGTGCCAAGAAACCAGATTTTCATTGGTATTATGGTTCAAAAATTAAAGTTGTTTTTGATAAACATTTCAGATGTGCAGTGTTGAAAAATTTTTATTTTCAAATGTGAATGTTTTGATAGTAGCACTATAAGAATGTGACACATTTAATTCTTGTTATTAGGACAGTTTTTGTTTGAAATCCTTTACTTCATTAACTGACAACACTAAATTATTCTTCAAAAAATATACATTTTTAAAAAGTTTATTATTTTGTTGTCATTTTGATTATCAGACCATAAAATGCTACAAATAGTTTGTAAGCAAAACAGCAAATACATACACTGTACTCATTTGTGTGCATATCAAACAAGATGTGTTCTTGTAGGTCATCAAAGCACAAAATTTTAATATTTGAAATAAATGTCTGTGTTCTAGCAATGCTCAAAATAACAGCAACAAAAGTCTCAAAATATCCTTTAACTCTTTATATGTAACAGCAAAGGATGACTGTACTTAACGCTGTGTTTTGGTCCTTTTCAGTGGCTTCTGTAAATTGGCTGCTTTTTAAATCTTATCCTAATCCCACTTTTATTTATTGATATAAAGATCTGTCAATTTAGACACCCAATTTAAATGTTGTAAATATTTTTTAGACTGTAACACAATAATAACGAATCAAATGCTTTTTGTCATTCTGATTGTCCAAATGCAGAGCATTTATACTTATCTGCCCTTGCTTGAACATTATGTATGAGAGGAGGAGCTGACATCATATAAATGGATCTAAAATAACACTGGATGAACAACAATATGAATCAAAAAATTGTACCCTTTTATCTCAAACACATTAAAAATTCACCCTTTTCAGCTATGTTACGTTTTCATGTTCATTGCTAAAAGCGTTTGAGATGGCGACCAACTCAATGATATCTATTTGATAATACGTCGTCGTTATATCTAAATGTTGAGCCGAAAATCAAAAAAGTGTTTCATCTATATGCGCAAGGTTTTGCACAAATTCATATTTATATGAATACAAAAAAGGTCTGCTACATCGGAGCGCAATTGGTACCCATGGGTTTCCAGTTTATTTGTTGGAAGACCTGGTCTCCAAAAGAACATAGATGTTATCAGAAACTTGAGCATCCTTTTGATGTCAACTTCAGAGTACATGTGTATGCAATCTGAACGGGTTTAAACAATAAAGCAAATGACCAGGTATGGAATTTACGATATACCCTAGTGAGCTTGAAATCTGCTCATTTGTTTACCCTAACTTGCAAACAATGTCTTGATGATAAAATCAATGTCTGCCATTAGAGCTTCCCCTTGTTGTTGGTAACCGTCATAAACAAAGTATGTTTTGAAAATTAGACTGCACAAAAAGTCCTTAGTCTGGATGCCTCCATTTCAAAACATTGATGCGTAAGTTATGGATCATCTGGGGATACATGCAACCAAGTCCTTTAAGGTGTTACAACTCTTATGACGCTATAGGTCTGAGGCAGAGCTTTCAAAGATATGGGTTTTGATCTCAGTACAGTAAATGTAGTTAGAAATTCTTATTTGAACTTTGAGGCATATTTGCAGTAATCACATCTCTTAGAAGACAAATGGATAGTTCATCAAACCGTAGAACATGTAGTTAATCCAATTTGTGAATTTGGTTGTTTACTTATATCAAATCTAAAAGCTAAATCTGCATAGTGGAAGTCGTCCCTGAGTTTAATTATCGAAAAAATAATTGATGTTATAAAATTTTTTTCATCACTTCCGTCATTCTGTTGGATGGAAATTGTTTATAAGTTGTTTCGTAAAGATCAATAGGTACAAGGAATCTAAATGGCCCTTCAAACTTGTCGGGTGCAAATGCAGTGTATTAATTAAAATGTTTTACATTCTGAGCAATAACAGCAACATCAAAAGTGTAAGGAATGTTCCCCTGTACTTCAGAGTCCCTCTTCTTTCTTTGAGATTGTTAGTTAATTTCATTATACGCTTCTGACAAAGTTTGAAGATCACCACTTCGTTTTCGATATTCATCTAAATTCCGTTTTCCTGCTGCTGGAACCAGTACAATGTACATTCAAAGCATAAAAATATATTTTGAATATGAACAAGAGATTTGTAAAACCTTCAATATGTGCAACCTTTGTAAAGAAATTGGACAGAAACTGCAAATATTAATTGGAGTTCATCTAGTCCCAAAGGGCATAACTCGGACAAAAATGGAACGATCGTACCCAAACAGGACCTAACCTATATAGTCATCTGATATATCTTTAGGCCTATACCAAATTTTATTTCAGTGTGTGCACATTATGTGAAAAAAAATATCTGAACCGTCAGATAGCAGCAAAGCAATATGCATTTCTTCTTCGAAGTTTGGCATAACAATTGTCAATAAATATTTTGATATGTTTAGTTATTCATTATGAAAATTCAAATGAATTCCATATGCTTTAAATAAAGAAATAGACCTTAATGTTAAAATAATGAGGATTAATTTCATTTGAGGCATCTTTGTTTTCGAATCACAAGTGGATGTGGCAGTAAAGATAATTGCGTAGATGTGCAATTACCATACCAATCATGAGTTGAAACATTTTTCACTTAAGAGACATAACTCAAGCTTTTGAGATTCAGATAACAACCAGAGAACAGAGTAACTTCTGGTGATGGGATGAAGAAAGAAAATGCCGTTTAACAGCATTCAAGTTCTTTGAAATTTAAAAAAGAAAATCAATTACATCTTAATATATGTACAAAACTATTTGAAATCAAAGTCATTTAAATTGACATAAAATGGTTTGTCAAATAAAAAAAGCGCCAGAAGATCTACATATACATGAGTATATGTCAATCCAGAGTATGCCACATTCCTTGAACAGCAAAATCTTTAGCTAAACTCTTATTTCTACATTTTTCTAACTCTCCTTTTTTGTGATGTAAAGTGATATGAAGAGGCTGTAACACGTGGATTTTTAGCTCACCTCAACGAAGTTGGGGGAGCTTATGTAATACCCTCGGCGTCGGCGTCGGTGTCGGCGTCCACGTCGGCGTCCCAGGTTAAGGTTAAGTTTTTTGGAGCAGTTTTCTTTTTAAGTACTTCTATGTCCTATATTGATTAGACATGCATGGAAGATGGTTCTAGTGTGTTTCATTGTACCAGTCAAAGTTTCAGATGCTGCAATTTCAGCAAAGGAATGACCAGGTTAATGTTTTTGGAGCAGGTTAACATTTTTGGTGCAGTTTTTGGTGTAGGTTTCATTTCCAAGTAACTATAATCCCTATGTTGACCAAACTTGCATGGATGATACATCTAAGGATGGATACTACCAGGCTTGCTTCGGATGCTGAATCTGACCTACATTTTCCGGTTGAGTGAACAGGTTAAAGTTTTTGGTGCAGGTTTCATTTCCAAGTAACTATGAGACCTACTTTGACCAAACTTGCATGGATGATACATCTAAGGATGCATTCAACCGGGCTTGCTTCGGATGCTGAATCTGACCTACTTTTTCCGGTTGAGTGAACAGGTTAAAGTTTTTGGTGCAGGTCTCATTGCCAAGTAACTATAAGCCCTATGTTGACCAAACTTGCATGGATGATACATCTAAGGATGGATACTACCGGGCTTGCTTCGGATGCTGAATCTGACCTACATTTTACAGATGAGTAAACAAGTTAAAGTTTTTGGTGCAGGTCTCATTACCAAGTAACAATGAGCCCTATGTTGAGCAAACTTGCATGGATGATACATCTATGGATGCAAACAACCTGGCTAATTGCTTCAGATGCTGAATCTGACCTACATTTTGCGGTTGAGTGAACAGGTTAAAGTTTTTGGTGTAGGTTTCATTTCCAAGTAACTATGAGACCTATGTTGACCAAACTTGCTTGGTTGATACATCTAATGATGCATACTACCGGGCTTGCTTCGGATGCTGAATCTGACCTACATTTTGCGGTTGAGTGAACAGGTTAAAGTTTTTGGTGCAGGTTTCATTTCCAAGTAACTATAAGCCCTATGTTGACCAAACTTGCATGGATGATACATCTAAGGGTGCACACTACCAGGCTTGCTTTGGATGCTGAATCTGACCTACATTTTGCGGTTGAGTGAACAGGTTAAAGTTTTCATCAAGAGATGAAAATTCTCAAATTTGCTTCAGATGCTGGATTTTGATTACATTTTCATGAAGAAGAACTAGTTTAAATTGTTTATGTAGGTCTATTTCAAAGTATCAGATCAAAATTGCTTAAATATTTTCATTTTTGGAATGTACACTTTTTGTTGGTTAATTGTGTGACTTTGCCTTACTTAAAGACATCATTCGTTGAGGTGAGCTCTGTAATCTCTGATTACCTATGTTTTTTCAGTTGACCCACTTTCTTTAAAGCTATCTTTCAAATTCTTTACTATGATGTCTACACATTGTGGCATGATAGATTTGAGAATGTTTTTCTGCTGGGAAGACAATGACTTGAACTATGTGATATCTTGTTTCGTTTTTAGCTCACCTGAGCTGAAAGCTGAAATGACAGGTCATGGAACTAGTTTTGGATTTAAACTTTTCAACAACAAACTAAATTCTACTTTTTCCTAGCCACAGTGCTCAGGTGAGCGATGTGGCCCATGGGCCTCTTGTCTTCATCAGAGGTCTCAAATCCATCAAACCCGTCATTGTTAGTGTCTCTAACCTCATGGATAACTGAGTTTTTTCTTTCATTCTCAGGTTGATTGTTCGTAATATCACCCACATCTATACATGTAGTAGTAAATTCCTCAAGTTTATCTACAGAGATACATGTACCTTGATCCTCTTTAAAATCGGGTAGAGCTTCACAGATACTTTCCATTGGTCAATTTCCCCGGTCATCCAGTTTTAAAGAAAGGACGACAAAGATTGTAATATTTTCAACTAAATTGATTGATATCACTTTAGCATATGCACTCTAAAATTCTTTTAGAAATGGTTTGAGAAAGTTTTTCTTTCAGTGTTTGGCATCCTATGTCACCCATTTAACTAATGATGTGAATAAATTCTGCCTTCGGTAGCTCTCTTTCTGTCTCTGAAATTGTAGTCGCTTTTTCTCGACTCAGCCATAGTTTTGCAAAACTTTCGAAACTTGCAGTGATTTTGTGAAGTGAAATTATGCTTTAAATACTTGCCATGCGATATTTCGTGATTAAAATTGACGTAGAATTTCTGTCCAAGAAAATCAATGGATGAAAATGCCCTCAGGGCGTCTTTGTAACAGCGGATATTTTTATTACTCAGAAAGAAATTGCTTAATAAAAGAAAGAGAAAAGGAATAATATAATGAAGATAAATTTGAATTCCTTCTCTGTTTAGAGACATAGGGGTTTGTTTCCCTCCAACTAAACAAGAGGCCCATGGGCCTTATAGGTCACCTGAGCATTATGCAACAACTTTCCAGTGATTAAATTTGATTCATGTTTTAAGCCAGATTCTATGCTATTCACAATTTTGAAAGAGGCACCATTGATCATCATAATACACTTAGCAGTTGCTTAGTTTGTTTACTTAATACCCATAGGCAGGGTAGGGGAACAAAAAATGCATTTCAAGTAATCAGTAATATTCAGAAATAATCAGTAATGCCCCTATCACACATGAACCCCTGACCCTTTAAGCCTAGATACACACATTGCACAATTTTTGAAAAGGCACCCTTGCTTTCCAAAAATATTTGATAAATACCAAGGAGCAGATTTCAAACAATTCATCCAGTTTCAGTATATAAGTACAGTCCCCCTCTATGGTACCCCTGACCCTGGTGCCTTGAAATTCACAATTCTGGAAGATTAGCGCCCTTGCTCATCATAACTATATAGGTAGTTCATCTGCTAAATACCCAGGAGCAGAGAAGAATACTTTCAAAGATTTAATGTATTTTCACTATATAATCTATAGAGCCCCGCCCTATCACTAAATTCCCTGACCCTAGGGCCATAAAATCAAAATTTTGGAAGAGGTATTCTTGCTCATCATAACTATGTAATTAATTTATTTCATTCCTAGGAGCAGAGAAGATTTTTTTTCAAAGAATTCATGTATTTTCACTATATAATCTATAGAGCCCCACCCTAACACCAGAACCCCTGACCTTGGGGCCATAAAATTCAAAATTTTGGTAGAAGCACTCTTGCTCATCATAACTATGCACTTAGTTAGCTTATTTAATACCCAGGAGCAGAGAAGAAGATTTTCAAAGAATTCATGTATTTTCACTATATAATCTATAGAGCCCCACCCTAACACCAGAATCCCTGACCCTGGGGCCATAAAATTCAAAATTTTGGTAGAAGCACTCTTGCTCATCATAACTATGCACTTAGTTAGCTTATTTAATACCCAGGAGCAGAGAAGAAGATTTTCAAAGAATTCATGTATTTTCACTATATAATCTATAGAGCCCCACCCTAACACCAGAACCCCTGACCCTGGGGCCATAAAATTCACAATTTTGGTAGAAGCACTCTTGTTCATCATAACTATGCACTTAGTTAGCTTATTTAATACCCAGGAGCAGAGAAGAAGATTTTCAAAGAATTCATGTATTTTTACCATATAATCTACAGAGCCCCACCCTTACACCAGAACCCCTGACCCTGGGGCCATAAAATTCACAATTTTGAAAGAAGCACTCTTGCTCAACATAACTATGCACTTAGTTAGTTTATTTAATACCCAGGAGCAGAGAAGAAGATTTTTAAAGAATTCATGTATTTTCACTATATAATCTATAGAGCCCCACCCTAACACCAGAACCCCTGACCCTGGGGCCATAAAATTCACAATTTTGGTAGAAGCACTCTTGTTCATCATAACTATGCACTTAGTTAGCTTATTTAATACCCAGTAGCAGAGAAGAAGATTTTAAAAGAAATAATGCATTTTCACTATATACTTATTTAGCCCCGCCCTAGCACTAGAACCCCTGACCCAGGGGCCATGAATTTCACAATTTTGGTTGAGGACTCAATGCTGATTACAATCATGCAAACAGTTTGACTGCTTGATGTCCAGGAGTAAAGAAGAAGATTTTAAAAGATTGCATTAATTTTATTGGTTTTTGCCCCACCCCCCAGGCCCCAGGGGGGCAGGGACCATGAAATTCACAATTTTTGTTCCCCTTTACCCATAGATGCTTTGTGCCAAATTTGGTTGAAATTGGTTCAGTGGTTGCAGAGAAGAAGATGAAAATGTCCAAATGTTAACGCACGACACACAACACACGACGCACGACGACGGACGAAAACAGATAGCAATAGGTCACCTGAGTTTACTCAGGTGACCTAAAAATGATATATCCTCTTGGCAACATTCGACGCATACAGCTTGTTTCCCCACTCCGAAGAGATTGAAAAGGTAAATATCTTATTACTAATTTCTTTGAAATTTAAAACATACTGTAATAAGAAGTATTTATTGCAAATATTTTTAGAGCAAAAACCTGAAGACTTATAATTACGTGTCCAGTTCCCTCTGCATCCATTTGGAACATCTTGTTTTGTCTGCTCTTTCACAATTTCTACAGGATCTATATCTAAATATGTAACCCATATACATGTGTAGGTGATATCATATATTTCAATAGGTGATATCCCTTATTCGAAAAAGTGATATCACTAGTCAAAGTCTGAAAAGGTGATACATGTATCAATTATAATACCCCCGCAAACGCTGATTAGGGGGTATATTTTGGAATCAGCTTGTCCGTCCGTCTGTAGACAAGATTTTGTCCCTACCGTTTTTCAGAAACTATTGGATGGTTATATCTGAAATTTTGTACACTTATTATTCACTATATGAAGGTGTGCACCTGGTATTTTCATCATGATTGGAGAATTTTTCTGCATTTTTTCAGTGTTTTTTCCCTTTTTTATTTTATGGTTTTGTTTGGCTCAGAACTAGACAACTATTAGACTGACATTCTTCAAACTTGGGTAGTTTATGCATCTTGGGTAGAAGGTGTGTCACGACCTATTTTAAAGTCACTGTGACCTTTGATTTAATTAAAATTTTAAAAAGAAACCTGTCTTTTACTATTGATTTACACAATCCCAAAAATGAAAGAGTGTTGCTGTATCCCTATTTAAAAAAAATGTTAAATTAAGAAAAGTCTTTCCCAAAGGTATAGTTATCAAGCACTAGACATGGAGAATTTTGATAACAGAAATTAACAAGAAAAGTATCTTGGCTGTATTTCTTTGAAATTTCATAGGGTTTGGTTATAATTCTAACGTTCCCGTACGAATTTTTCAAAGTATTTGCAACAAATTGTCCAACATCGATTGATGTGAGTCCATGAATGCTTTGTGGGTTCAATGCGATGTTTTTGAACCCTTTACTTCCCAATACTGGTTGAAGGACGTCAACACTGTAGAACCCTTCATTTCTCGCATAGGTTCTTCTCTGAGACAAATCTTGTATTTTGTTAACATCACACAAACCGCAAACATTTGAAAACTCTTGTGTTTCAAAAGGACCCTATTTCTTGTGATCTGTTCGCACTTGAGAAATTTTTCCCTTGTTAGTTGGTTCATATAAACGTCTTTCACACACTAAAGATTTACGACCAATGCAATAATTTGTAATGCAGAGCTTTCGCCATTGTGGAAGCAGTTCATTTGGACAGACCTTTATCCGTAAAATTTGCATTGTTTTATCTAGAGGGTTTCTCGGGTGTTGTGAATTCGGTGCTGACGTAAACTGCTGATGTTTCTCCTTTGATGATATCCTCTTCGGTTACAACGTCCAGCGGCCTTCCTTGCAAGTATAGTTCCTTGTATAGTTTTAGGATTAATTTCTGGTCTGTTTTTTTTCCCTTCTTAACTATGGTGGAAGTTCATGGAAATTCTGTTTTCAACAGTACAAATGTTTTTAACAAATTGTATAAGAAAAAAACTTGTTTCTCTGCGTCCTTCATGTTCATCTGTTATATGGTTAAAATTGGAGACCCATTTCTCCAGAATCAGCTCTCCATTCCCATCACTCGAAGCTGCACACCAATAAATTTGATTACTTATAGAGTGGGCCCATGCCATAACTAGTTTACTTTTTTTTCTGAAAGAGTTTCCAGCTTTTTGAATGATTTAACATGTTTTAACGTCCCTCTCGAGAATTTTTGACTCATATGGAGACGTACGTCACCGTATGCCGGTGAAGGGCTTCAAATTTTGACCTTTACTCGGCACTTAGGGCTATTGAGCAGTGAGGGATCTTTATCGTGCCAACGCCTGCCGCTGACACGGGGCCTCCGTTTTTAAGCTCTCATCCACGGGACCCGCACCTTTCACTTCGAAGTGCCGAGCGCTTGGCGAAGGAACAGTTGCTACCCATTTTATCGACTCATGACCTCCCGAGGCTAGTTTCTTGCCTTGTTTTGTTTATAGTATAGTAGATATATTTTTTTTAACAGTTAAGATGGGGAGTGCCTATGACACAGTCACGTTCAAGTCTACATGAAGCGCGACCAACCACAGATTTTACACATGTTTAAAGTTTGGCATGTTGCTAAAATTATATATACATTATGTTATACAAGTTGATGAAACTATATGTAAGTGAAAATATTAGGTTTGACATTATATATATCACTTTTGATCTCAGTTTCACTTTTCAACTTACATTCCTTTTTTTTAAAGCAAGACTTGGATCAATAGTTTGTTCATCTAGCTTCAATGGCCAAGGAGCTATAAGAATACTAAAGATAATACGTAACACAAGTATTAGAACATGTATTGATATGAGAGAAAAATAAATATATGTAAAGATAGGTCCCAAACCGAGAGTATAACATCAGATAAACAATGGCGACAATATCTTTTCAACTCAAAAAAGCTGGACCGTTCACAGTTGCTCAGTCGTTAGAGCGCTCGCTCCGTAATCGTGCTCCTCGTTCAATCTGAGTTTTCACGTACGAAAAACGTCAAATTTCCCACGAAACGTCTATGAAAGTCAAGGACGATCGAATTGTCTAAAATCGGCGAAACTCTCAACTTCCGGCCGAGGAAAGGTGAAATGTTGGAAAACGCGTGAATGCGGCGAACATACTGCAAGATTCAGCCCGATTAGAATTTATTACAATAAATGAGAGCTCCCGATGTCTGAGAAAGACCCGACTTTGGCGAGAAATTCTCGCTATTAGCCAGAAAATGCCCCTAAGCGGATTCTAACATGGAGGCTAGTTTCTTGCCTTGTTTTGTTTATAGTATAGTAGATATATTTTTTTAACAATTAAGATGGAGAGTGCCTATGGACTGTGTTGTCGGTTGCTAGATGAGATATTGGTATTTCCTCCTTGTGAAGCTTTCTCAAACACCTCTTTAGTCCTTCAAGCTCCATATTGAAAGCGTATTTCATTGCTCTGAGTAGAAATCGGATACTAACACATGTAGTATTTGAAAGTATGATGGTATTGTGAATTAACTAATGATAAATTTAGAACCATTTGGTTTTGAGAACACCATTTTACTATAAAAGCTATAGTTGTTGATAATGCATCTACAATAGTTTGAGAATCTTGACTTGGTGCATATAAAGTGGCATCATCTGCAAATAAATCTAATTTGGATTTTGTAATTCATAACGGAAGATCATTACTGTAAATAAAAACAGAAGAGGACCTAGTTTAGATCCCTGTGGAACTCCCGCTGTGACATTCTGATATTATAAATGAATGTTTGTTGGACAGATGGACAGATTGAAGTCTCTCACGTAAGTATGATCTGAACCATTGACAAGTTATTACACAATGTTATAACACTAAAATATCATGATTGAGAAGGCCAAAAGCTTTACTGAAATTAAGAAAAACAGTACCAACAAGTTTACCCTCGTCCATTTCATTTAAACATTCATCGGTAATTTTTGTAGGGGCTGTTTGGAATGAAGGGAGTTGTTCTCTGAAGCCTGATTGAGAGTCTACTATAAGATCAAAATCCGAAAAAAAGAGATCGTATATATTTTGCCACATATTTTTCAATAATTTTTTATAATGTTGGTTAAATAGAAATAGGCCTATAATTCTTTAGATCTTAAATGTTTCCTTTTTTTATATACTGCATATTTCAATTGCCTTTAATTACACGAAATGTCTTTTTACATACGTCAAATTTATTGAATCTTTCCTCTGCAAAAATTATTTCATTTTGCTTTACATTAAACTAGTGTTGGCAAATCGGACGATTTTTAGTAACTGGTTACTCGCTTCATCTTCCGATCGAGTAACCGGTTACTCGGATGATTTTTAGGTCACCTGAGTAACTCAGGTGACCTATTGCTATCCGTTTTCGTCCGTCGTCGTGCGTCGTGTGTTAACATTTGAACATTTTCAGCTTCTTCTCTGGAACCACTGAACCTATTTCAACCAAATTTGATATACAGCATCTATGGATGTAGGGGAACAAAAATTATGAATTTCATGGTCCTCACCCCCCTGGGGCCTGAGGGGTGGGGCCAAAACCACTAAAATTATTGCAATCTTTAAAAATCTTCTTCTTTACTCCTGGACATCAAGCAGGCAAACTGTTGGCATGAATGTAATGAGCATTGAGTCCTCTACCAAAATTGTGAAATTCATGGCCCCAGGGTCAGGGGTTCTAGTGCTAGGGCGGGGCTCAATAGATTATATAGTGAAAATGTAATATTTCTTTGAAAATCTTCTTCTCTGCTCCTGGGTATTAAATAAACTAACTAAGCACATAGTTATGATGAGCAAGAGTGCCTCTTCCAGATTTGTGAATTTTATGGCCCCAGGGTCAGGGTTTCTGGTGTTAGGGCGGGGCTCTATTGATTATATAGTGAAAATGCATTTATTCTTTGAAAATCTTCTTCTCTGCTTCTGGGTATTAAATAAACTAACTAAGCACATTGTTATGATGAGCAACAGTGCCTCTTCCAAAATTGTGAATTTTATTGCCCCAGGGTTAGGTGTTCTGTTGGCTCTATTGATTATATAGTAAAAATACATTAATTCTTTGAAAATATTTTCCTTTGCTTCTGGGTTTTGTGCCAATGATCCAAGTATACATACATTTATGATGAAGAATGGTGCATCTAGCAAAGTGGTCTTTTTATGCCCCCAGAGTCAGAGAGGGGGGGGGGGGGGTTTACATAGTCTGAAAATAAATTAATGCTCTGAAATCTGCTGTTTGGTATTAATCAACCATTTTATGACAACATTTTCAAAATTTTGAAATACCGGTATGTGGCCCATGGATCAGTGGTTCCTTTAGGGTGAGGTACACAACTGGGTATAAAATGGAAGTGCATTTTCTTTTTGTTACTCTGATCTACCTCTGGGTATTAAGTAAATAGAGTAAGCTAAGTTAATAATTTGATCAGCAATGGTGCCTCTTTCAAAATTGTAGATTGTGAATTGAATTTCATGGCCTCTGATTTAAAACACAAACCAAATTTAATTGTTTGAAAGTTGTTACACAATACTCAGGTGACCTATAAGGCCCGTGGGCCTCTTGTTAGTAAAAATATCAATAACTATTATTTATCTTATTTTATACTTATCGATGGTAGTAATGCACAAATATACTGTATAGAGACATTATATTTACAATACACACATACGATATCGTCAAAGATTTACGATTTTGAAATAAAGAATAGGAAATTCACACACAAAGAGAAATAAATACGTCATCGCCAATCACCAGTTTACACTTTCTTCCCCCCCCCCCCCCGAAATATGTAGCAATCAAGGAGAATATTTATTTAATATGTGGTGTGTCCAGTAAATCGCTGGTTTCAGAATAATTTAAGCTCAGGTGATTTAACAGATCTTGAATCAGCTGTTCTTTTGTTATAACTCCAAGCTTATTATGTCTGCGGCGGCATCTCGTTAAATTATCAAATGCGGTAATTATAACCCAGGCCTTTAAAATATGTATACCCCAAGCAATCAAAGCTATCAATTATATAAAGTGTGAAAACTAATCAAAACAATTTGATTCACTACAACCATGCACTAGATCAAGTCTAACGGTACCTAAAATTAGGGAAATGTGGAAGTTCGTATACATTTATAAATTATAAAACATTCATATTCTATGCCTTTTCTATGTAGAATTTATTTTATCCGAGTAACCGAATAGCAGTTTTACTAACCGATACTCGTAACGTTCGACGGTTAACCGGGTACTCGTTGCCAACACTACATAAACCAACACAGCCTATTGCCTTCATCAGCCGTCCTTCATTCATCTAACAGACAATAAACAGTGTATCAGGTTATGTTTAATTACAAATATTTAAGTACTGTAAATTAAAAGGTTAAACGTTCCTAAACACATGTGTAAAAACACAAAAAAAGATTTGTAGACAAAATCAAAATAGTCAAAGCAAGGCCTAACAATCAAACAGAAGTATAAATAGCTTATTTAAAAACACAGTTGAATTCCTTTTCATGTTCTGGTGCTACTTGTTCTTTAACTCCTTGGTGGACATGTTTCCAAATATTTCTTGTCCAAGCTGTCCGTGACATGTTTCCATGTCTCACTTTCCCAAGAATAGGGGTGTGAAATCAACAAAATAAGGTTCTTAAGCTGGACTCCGAAAAATTCGGTCCTATTTTCTGATCCAAAACGGCGACTTGCTAAATTCACAAATGAAGGACGCTCTAAATCAGCTAGCACACTTTGGGTTGCACCACGTAAGGATGATGCCACGAACACGGACTTCCGTACGTCGTCCCCGGCATTTATCCCGGCGCCGCTTCATACCTAAGACGTAAACATAGGTAGTGACTGTTCCTTCGCCAAGCGCTCGGCACTAGAAGTGTAAGTCACGGGTCTTTCGGATTTGACCTTAAAAACGTAGGTCCCGTGTCACTGTAGGCGTTGGCACGATAAAGAACCCTCACTGCTCAATGTCCCTCAGTGCCGAGTATAGGTCTAAATTTGAAGCCCTTCACCAGCATCGGTGACGTCTCCATATGAATGAAATATTCTCAAGAGGGACTATAAACAATATACAATCAATCAATTGACTACGAGTTCAAACTGAACTTTATAATTGTTTAACTGGTGATTCAGGTATCCGGACGCTTCACATATCCGGACAAATTGACTAGGAACCTAGCGTCCGGGAAAACGAGGCTCCACTGTATATACATGTGTAGTACATATATTTACTATAATTATTTATCTTCCTTTCACTTTTTTAGTCACAGCATTTCCTTCATTTTGGATCTCTAAATGATGCAGAAAACCCCTTTGAAAGGAAAGCATCAAACAGCAGTATTCTAGGATGCATATATACCACAACCTGCCTCGTCACAGTAAAAGGTCTCTTTACCATTTTCATCGAAATCATGAATATGGGAATTTTTAGCTCTACTGGTCAGAGACCAGAAGAGCTTATGCGATAGTAATGCGTCCGTCCGTCTGTCTGTCTGTCTGTAAACAATTTTTCAAAATGCTACTCCTCTTACAGTTTTGGTCTGATTTTAATATAACTTAGCACACAAGTAGACTACAATAAGATACATAATTCTGTGTATCGGTTTTTGATTTTGATGAACGGTTTTGCCGTGGTTACCAAAAATAGAAAGAACAAAAGTCAGAAAGTACAATATACGGCCTGTGAATTTCTTAAAAAATAAATCATCGTTTTCTTGAAAACTATTTGTGGTTTCCGTATCTACTCGACTTCGTCAATGCAGGAGTGGGTAGTTTTAGTCAAACCGGATGTCGGCTTCTTCATCGTAACGACTAAAACCTATAAGGGTTTTGACTTTTCCGGAATTTTTCACTGATTTTACATATTCACTTGAAAATTTCAAGTGGGGCGCATTCCTCTCGGAAAGAAATTCAAGTATAAAATCAAACATTGGTATCTTACGCGTATTTTTCAACAAGTTTTTTCTCCAAGAGGAATGCGCCCCATGTGTAAATTTAATATTTATGAATGTCGTTTGCTCAGCTGCGCATGCAGAAAGCAAATTTACCTTTATATAATTCCATGTTAATAAAATCTCGTACGACAAGGATTAAATCTTTCATAAGAAAGGTTACTGTAAATTATGTAAACACAACCATAAATCCTTTTTCAGCATAAATGCATTATTTATGCGTGGTAAATAGGGCAGGCTAAACAGATTCTAATATCTATAGCCTAGTTCTCAGTTCAATTAAAAACATAAAAAAAAATGAAGAAATGTTTTCGTGTTAGTCTATGCTTTCCACATCTGCATGTCTATTGTGGACCACTGTTTAACAGAAGCCCTCCAAAGTGGCCAGGTTATAACCATAAGGTCTATTTGCTTTGTTTTTTTTTTTCTCAACATTTGACAAGTCGTCAATATTTTCTCGTGACGTCACAATGTACAGAAAATGACGTCAATTTTTTACTAAGGGAAATTCAATATTTTTCGTACTCGTGGTGATTGTAGATCAATAACACTAGATGTTCAAAAAATATCAATTTTTGAAAAATTTAAATAAACAACATTATTACTATTTAAAGTTAGTACATAAGCTTCAATATATATATATATTCTGTGTTACATAATCACTATCACGCATCGGGTAGATCGCGAGCGATTAATTTGTAAATGTCTACAGGTCAAATGTATATGTTTACTCAATCTTTTTATGGTTATATTTTGTTCAAACATTGGTATTTTTCATTTAGTCTGAATATTGAAAGGTAGTCAGCATGTTCCAGAGAGCGCGCGCGAGAGTGAGAGATTGGTCCACTAATATTTCAATAATATGTACATAATGCTTTTTAAAAAATTATTCTTAGTAAATGACCCAATATATTCATAAAATCGTGATTTTCAATTATGTCAGCCCAAGTCTGCAGACCGAAAAAGTAACATTTAGAAAATAATTTTGTCCTAGAAGTCTTTCAGGGCAGGCCGTCCCTAAATAAAATTGTTTGGATGTAAGGAATAATTCAAGATAAAAAAAAATAGGGGCACCCTGCCATAGGGTAAAATTCACAAACACACACACCCTCACATACACAAAATAAGGAAATCTGATTTTAATTATGTGTTTTTAGTTTAGTAAATTTATATTGTTTTAAAAAATCGAAAGGGGGGCACACCAGAGGCACCTGCACTGGATCTGCCTCTGATTTAGCGGCGTTTTGCATTAGAAGTTTGCTAATATGCTGCTCTCTTAAGTATTCGTTCAACGAAGTATAGGTATTGCTCAAAAATACACAAGTGTCGAAAATAGTTGAAAATGTTGAAAAGCAGAAAGATGACAGGGAAAAATGAAATTTCAGCCATTTTTAGTGATTGTCCATAAACACGCTGTATAGATTATTGAAAATAAATCCATTTATTATTTCTTCTAAAAACTCTGCAAAGCCAATTGATGATCGTGATAACATTTTGCTAAAACATGAGGATGATTACTTTGAGAAAAAGAATATCTTTACAAGTCCGTGCGTAAAATATCACGTGGAACCCTCTTTAGAGGTGTTCTTTGTTGGAGAATGTGTATGGAACACCGGTACTGTCTTACATATGAGGAATAAACATTATACGCAGTGTTCTCTACGCCTGTGCACCTAAAACTTGGGAGGTAAAAAATATGTATTTATTTATAATTTTAAGTCGTGTTCAGAGGAATTGTAAGTTTCTGCCATTTAGATTTTTACCACCCACCCCCCCCCCTTCCTCACCAACGCACACATTAATTCTGGGTCTATAGATCTATTATTTAATTGTGTGCGGATTATAACTCATACATTTGTTTATGAAATTTCCACCTTTTTGATTTGTAAATATGAAAATATTTTAACTGCTAGACTGAAAAATATTTCGTGTATCCTTTATATTTTCCAAAAAGCAGTGTCATTTATTCATCCCATGCAGACAGACAAATCTTATAGAATCTATCTGATACAGTGAATCAATCGAATTTCCTTTTTATTCACTGTCTTTTGTACAGCGAAAAGCGTAATAACATGTTACCATTCTTCGCAATTTTTCTGTCTTTATATGAAATTTAGAAGAAAAAGAACGATCAAATAAATTTTCACTTCGCAGTAGCATTGAGGTAGCATATTATTGTTCCAGATATAGTTTTTTTAAAAATTAATTTTCACATATATGGTAACCAAAGATATATCGTTTTATGCTGAATTCAAGCAAAAAAAAAAAACAAAACAAACAAACAAAAAAAAAAAAACAAAAAAAAACATCTTGACCTATTGAGAGCAATGTTTAAATTATAATAATTTTCTAATGAATTCTACAGTCTTATCAAATGACTCTTGTATGGATTACTAGTAAATATTTTATTTGAGAAAATAATTGTTTCCAAAAAGACTGAATGGATGTCACCCGCTAGCTGTTCAGGTTTCCCCCTGATGTCATAAAAAAGTGAAATGTTAAGCAAACACTCGCTCATAATACTAAACACCACTGCTAAATCCATAATATATATACATGTAACTATTTAATGATTATTAATAATTAAAAGAGACAGTGAGATAAAAAAAAATTCGCGCATGGGCAAATATTAAATATTATGTAACTATTAATTACCGTAGTAAAATTACAAAAGAAAATCATTTTACGTTCACTCTGAAAAGGTTTGGCGTTGTTGAAAAACATGATGTCATTATGAACTTGTTAAAGTATCTTTGATTAAAATAAAGAAAAAACCTACTTAAAGTAGACGTAGGACCAAAATAAAAATTATTAGTTGACAACTTTTAACCTTACTTTATCAAAATCCGTGAAAATCTCAAAATGCATACAAATTGCTTAAAAGGGCCCTTTTCCCATGGGCGCAATCAATTGTGTGACCAGTACTATTTTTATTTTAACATTTAACATCCCCGGGTTGCTACGTTCCTGGACTTGGCTTTATATATACAGGTTGATTAAAATATCAAATGCATAAAGTTTATGTAATTTATTAATGAATTTATTATTTTAAAACATTATCAATGTCAATAATGAAACGTTACAATGTATCTAATTATTCACGTGTACTGCGATAAACACACGGGTGCTGAACGGACACGCTGTCATTTTCACTTGTACATGTACCTATGCTTCTTTACACCTGACGTTATAATTTCAAATTAAGTTATCTTTTATTGTCAAAAAATCAAAGTACTATCTGTATTATATTGTAAAATACATTTTTGTGAAATTCTCATCAATTAATAAATATTTATCACTATATTTATGAGACTCAGAAGTGTTAAAATTCACAACGTCATTATGACGTTCCGTAAAATGTACGAAATTCGGCCATATACATATGCTATTTTGAAGACCTCTTACGGAAAATATGAAAGAGATATTGAAAAAAGAAAGTTGGTTTGAAAAAATATACAGTCTGTAGATATATATAGAGGCAAAATTGTCCTATTTTGAAAACAGGCGAATTTGTGTACTTTCTGACTCAAGCTCTTTCTGTGAAATTCTTTCAAAATGCTGCTCCTTCTACAGTTTCAGTCTGATTTCAATATAACTTGGCACACCAGTAGACTACACTAAAATACACGACTCTGTGTATCGGTTTTTGATTTCGATGAACGGTGTTGCCGTGGTTACTAAAAATAGAATTTTCTGTGAAATTCTTTCATAATGCTACTCCTTCTACAGTTTAAGTCTGATTTCAATATAACTTAGCACACAAGTAGACTACAATAAGATACATAATCCTTTGTATCGGTTTTTGATTTTGATGAACGGTGTTGCCGTGGTTACTAAAAATAGATATTTCTGTGAAATTCTTTCAAAATGCTACTCCTTCTACAGTTTAGTCTGATTTCAATATAACTTGGCACACAAGTAGACTATGGTAAGATGCATAATTCTGTTTATCGGTTTTTGATTTCGATGAACGCTGTTGTTGTGGTTACTAAAAATAGAAATTTCTTTGAAATTCTTTCAAGTTGCTACTCCTTCTACAGTTTTAGTCTGATTTAAATATAACTTGGCACACAAGTAGACTACAATAAGACACATAATTCTGTTTATCGGTTTTTGATTTCGATGAACGGTGTTGCCGTGGTTACTAAAAATAGAAATTTCTGTGAAATTCTTTCAAAATGCTACTCCAAATACAATTTTTGTCTGATTACAATGTAAATGTGGCATTCAAGTAGACTGCACTAAGAACATAATGAGACTTAGTCAAGGATCATTATTATATTTATTGCTTTTGAAAAGTTTCAATTTCGAACTGCTCAAGCACTTTTCTCTTCCTTTGCTATAAGTACAAACCAGTAGAGCTTCAGTCTCGACAGAGACTTCTGGTTCTGAGATAAAGAATCGTTTTCAACATCTCTCCGATGTGCTTTCCAGGTATTATAGAAGGAGTACATAGTGTATATGAAACAGACAACCACAAATCTTTTTAAATAATGCTAACACACACACTTTCAAATTTTTGTTCAAGAGTATGATCAACTCTACAAAGAGCTGTGATTAATTGTATAATGATTGTTCTCACATTTACCTCAAAAACCATTCATAAAAGTAAACATATTTGATTTTTAGGCCACCTGAGTAAACTCAGGTGACCTATTGCTATCACTTTTCTCCTTCGTCGTGCGTTAACATTTGAACATTTTCAGCTTCTTCTCTGAAACCACTAAACCAATTTCAACCAAATTTTGCATATAGCATCTTTTGGAAATGGGGAAAAAATTGTGAATTTCATGGTCCCTGCCCCATGGAACTTGGGGATGGGGCAAAAACCACTAAAATTAGTTTTTAGTTTTTAATTAAAATTGCAATCTTTAAAAATTTTCTTATTTACTCCTGGACATCATAAAGTCAAACTGTTTGCATGATTGTTATACTGGGTATTAAATAAACCTACTAAGAACATAGTTATGGTGCGCAAGAGTGCCTCTACCAATATTGTGAATTTTATGGCCCCAGGGTCAGTGGTTCTGGTGTTAAAGTGGGGCTCTATAGATTTTATAGTGAAATTACATGAATTCTTTAAAAATCTTCTTCTCTGCTACTGGGTATTAAATTAACTAAATACGTGCATAGTTATGATTTACCAAAATTGTGAATTTTATGGCCCAGGTTCAGGGGTTTTGGTGTTAGGGTGGGGTTCTATAGATTATATAGCGAAATTTATTTACAGATAGTAACTTAGTGGCTATTATTGCCAGGAAAGGGAAGCCGTATTCATTTGTAGCACACCAAACAAGGGGATCTTCATCGGATAAGATTTTTCTAAGAGATCAAGTTTTAATTCACAGTCGGGTGAATTTTCGCCCTTTTCTAGAGATAATTCTGCACGAAATCCAATGCCAGGTTAGGGACCGTTTTTCCTCTTATAGTATGATTTATGGAAACGGAATTTCTTCAGTTCATTCTCGTTGTCAAATTCGTTCACGTACAGTTCCTGCAATACGGTAACATCTTGCAAAGCATCATGAGCTGCATTGTCTTTGTTGGGCAAAGATTTTATCAAGCACTGCTGTTAGTACCTTCCATTTTTCCTTCGTTACTCAATTTACACTTCCAACTTTGGCTCCTATAAGGGTAAGCTGATTGGCTTCTCTCATTTGAAATGAAGTTGTTGGAGGTCATTTCTGATTTTTTTTTTTTTGCTTCAAAAAGGAGAGACTGTATGCTAATTTTAATGAAAACTTTTTTCCGTTATGTATTTTTTCAATTCCACTGTTATATATCGACCTAATACAACACCCTTATCCATCTCATGAGCTGACTCTTTTTGGCTTTGATGGGTTTATTAAGCTCACTAGAACAGATATAGCCTCTGTTATGGCGGCGTCTGCTCCATCTATTCCTTTTACTGCTTCTGTTTAGTGGTGAAATCCATCATCTAAGCTTGAGATTTCAGAAAGTGTGTCTTCTCGTCCATCAAAATTTTCATCTTAAAGGTTCTTTGAATTTCTCAGAAAGGTCTAATTAAAAGTAGAAATTTTTATGCCGAAAAAGCATACCTGATATGAAATTAAAAGTGATTTATGGAGCTTTGCAAAGAACCTTGAAGCACATTGAGAGGCATATAATGAAAATTGTTGCATGAAATTATTTAGTTTTCAAGTTTCATTTAAAAATTTCTGAATTAAATTATAAATTAAAGAGTTGTCCTTCCTGGCTGAGGGTCGGAGTCCCGTACAAAAGCTATTTTTTTTAATTAAAAAATGTAGTGTTTGTCATTTCAATTATTGTCCAAAACTGTAAACACATGCTTTTGTTTTGATATTAATACATTATGATTTATAGTTTAATCTGACTGTAAGGATTGGATAAGGATCAATGGGATAAATACAACATTTTAATAACGATGTAACTTTGCCTTCAGCATCTTGCAAAAAATCCATCCAATACCCAAGGATTCCTCCTTCAATTATCTTTTCGTAACTTCCATCTGGACTGGAAGTAAGTTTGGTATCAAAAGGCCCTCCACTAAAATTTTGCATAGCAACTCCCCACTTAAGAAGACCCCTATTGATTTTGAGGTCAAACGGTCAAAGGTCTTAAATAGGCAAATTCTATATGTAATTACACTTTCGTTTCGACACGATATCTCGAGAACCCTTTCAGCTTTGCAATGAAATTTTACATAACTCCCTGTGGCCTAAGGATGACCCCTATTGATTTTGAGGTTAAAGTTCAAGGCCATCAATTTATACATTCTGTTTGTATGAACACCTTTCATTTTCAGGCGATATTTCAAGACGATTTTGAGCTTTTGCTATGTAATATTATACCAAAACCCAAGGACCTTTCTCACTCCTCTCAAAGTACACTGCCCCGTTTGTTTTATTAGTATTTATTGTATTACACGTCGCTTTTTTAGCACAGGGACATGTAGAGAATTATTACGTATAAAACAGATTCTCGGTGGACTTTATATTCTTATTTCATCTATCAGAACTGTTTAATAAAGGTTAGACACCATGCATTTTGTACAGTTTCGACAATATTGAACGTGAATATATACATGTATGGCACTTAATGTTTGTATACATTTGTCGCCATGTTACAGCGGCTCCGTGGTTTAGTGGTATGTCTCTCGCTTCAAATGTGAGAAAGCACGGGATCGCATCTCTGACGGTCCATTTTTTAAATACTTTTCTTTTTTTTATTAACAATAGTATTCAGCATGTGAAATGAAAAATTTATGAGGTCTGGCTTGTATAAACTAATGATTTCATCATTACAGTGTGATAAATATATCATATAAAAAAGAAACATTTACACACATAATAAAGAATAATCCATCAAACGTTTATATTCATTTTGGTATATTTTATTTGCTTACATTGTATGCATTCATTTATATACATTAAATAATTCTACAAATTCAGTGAAGGGGATCCGAACCCCCGACCACCCCCCCCCCCCCCCAAAACTGCGCATGGTTTACTCTTCCCTAAGCGGGGTACACAAATTCTCTGAATTACCTTGTCTTTTTTAGAAATAAACATGTTATATTTTATGAAAATTATTGTTCTTACTTCTTAATAGATACCAATAAAATGAGCTTCATTGTATATTACTTTTTCTAAGTCAGAAACCAACCTGTTCTGTACAAGACCTTTACAGGCAGATCCTTGAAGTCACTGCTTGAAAAATGTATTGCTTTATGTCAAGCTGTATTTTCTGTGATGACTTGAATTGTTGCCAACGGCATTTCTTTACACCATCTTTCAACCATATATAAGGAACTACTTATATTCCCTTTTGCCAGTGAATTCAACTAAGATATACCGTTACTTCGTAAAGACCTGAAAAAAAATATAAATTTCTTTACGTTACAGGTACATGTATTTACAGAGCCATAAAACTAATGGAAAAAATTAAACCCAAAATATACATGTTTAAGTGACTTTAATATTGAATGCTTGTATATATGTACCAGTTTGTAAATTTATTACAGGAATAGTCTACAGACAGCGTCAGAGATGGGAATAGCAACATACCGTATAAGTGGAAATTTTAGCGAGACGCAAATTTAGCGATTTCTACCTAATATCTAGTGTTTTATTTTTAGCGAGAAGTAATTTTAGCGATTTTTAAAATGCTAACTAATGAACCTATAACAAATTATACGCAATTAATTTTTAGCGATATTTAATTTTAGCGATGTCAGCACCCTCGCTAATAATGCCAAAATTTAATCCTCGCTAAAAATTCTACTTATACGGTAGTTTCAGAGATAGGAATAGCAACATACTTTCCTTTTGAAGGAAGTAAAACACATTTTGCTTGTATTTAATAGTTTTGCAGTTTGGTAGCCTACATCCAGTTGAGACACTTCAGAAATTCCTAATAACATTAAATCAAGAGGATATATGTAAAAAAAGCCTTTCTTCTGCCTATATGTTTTCATAACCAGAAAAATGTCACCATCCTTCTCTACAATATTCTGTATCAAACGAATTTTTCCATTTACAAGACAGCAATTGTCCATTTAATTTATTTTTACTTTATATTTTTGTGTTGACAAACTCTTGAATTGCCTA